>NC_134410.1:11242006-11263925 GCF_038048845.1 Mixophyes fleayi
TGCAATGTGAGCGTTCATGTCTGGCTGAAATATAGTAATAATATATAATATTTTTTAATATTTTGTACTAAGTCAGGGGCTCATTACAAACCAACAATTTTATGGGAATCAGCTTTGCAAACTGTGGGCCTGAATTACGACTCGCTAAAAAACTGAAGTGTAAATTCCTCTTTGTTAGTTTGTTTTGATAGTTATTTCTATTTTGCGATGGCGTTTGTCAAAAACTAATAAAAAACGTTCACCTTGATGTTCCGCTCACTAATTGCTATACTATTTTCTACTGATCAATATTTTGGAGAATGAATGCAACAAAAATGAAAATGGTGGCTTGCCCAAAATATTAATAAAATATAATTATTAATTAGATTATTGGTTGATTGTTGAAAATAAGAGGTTAAAAACATTGTTATAAAACCTTTTCCTATATATATTTTCTTATACTTTCTCGGGGATGTGCCTTTGTGCAAATAAATAGCACCACCGATTGCAGGATCGGGACCAAGATGTGAATGCGTAAAAACATGACTTCCACGTCCTGGGGAATTTTTAATTAGTGAAAATGATTTATTGTGACACTAATATTTTCCATTCTACTCATTCACAGATGCTGCAGACGAGAAAATCTCTTCTTCCAACGAAAGGAAAAATGACCCAGCCGATCCTACATAAGTTTTTTGACTTGCTTATAAAAACATGTCATAGTTTTTTTTAAAAAGTGAAAAAATTCTAAATAAAGATTTTATTTTTTGTTCAAATCTCACTTTTGTTTAATTTTCCATACATTGTATGGTTTAATTGAATTGAAGTGAATGCATTATTATCAAACAGTGTGCTATTTGTAATGCAGTGACAGTACGCTATATGTATACCTAATAAGGTGTTAATAGCGAAAGTAAAAATGTCATCAGTGGTTATAAATGGGGCATAGTAAAATTGCCTATACATAGACAATCAATGCATACATAATAAAGTAGTAATAATCAGGTACCAAATAAACTCATACAGATCCTAATGGGGATGTGGCAGGACACCAGAAATATACAATGTGCAGGTAACATGACTGTATTCATGGAGAATATGATGTAAGAGTACATTCTTAATTGTCGGCAGTGTTAATTCAGAGACATTGCACTCTACATTCACAAACAAGCGTTACGAGCCCCTGTACATTCAGGGTTAATTTAGGTAAATCTAGCTGACATACGCCTGATGTAAACCTGGCACATATGTTACCGGTGCAGAACTGGATGCATCTTGCGATGCGTATGCCCCAGCATGTGATTGTAGATAAGCTATTTTTCTTTGTAGCTTTTTTTACCATAAATTTTAATTCATATGAGTCCAACTCAGCATCAGGCCCACAGTGAGAGTAACCAGAGGTTTAGTAAGTGAGTAACGAGAGTCACCACTTCTCACACTCATTAAACTACAATGAGCGTAACTTACCAGGAGGCAACAATGAATCTTCTTGAAGAGGATGTGACTGTCTGTGGAGGCCGGGATCCCTCACTGGAAACCCCAAGTCCTCCAAAATGTACTCAAGACTGTAAAAAAAACACTATGTTACTGAAGATCTAGGATTGACTTCTGGCTGTTGTGGCAGAGACAAGTCCTACAATGCACCGGTGAACTCTTAATTCCAGTGTGAGATTAATAATATAAGTGGATATAAAGGTCTAGAATTGTCTTCCAGCTGTTGTTGTAGAAACACATTATTTAAAAAGTGTGATGAGTATAGACCTGTCCTAAGAATGCAAAGGGAACCCTTAATTCCAGTTTAAGATTAATCATAGTAATGAGCTTGTTGTACTTGTTGATCTTCATTTGCTAATAACACATGAATCTGCCTGTGCTGGGTAATATTTATATGTTGTCTCTGCAGCAATATAATATTGTGATGACTTTATCTTACATTATTGTGTAGAGTTTTGGGGAAAATGTCTGCAGAGACCAGCAGTTTAATTCATCTGTGGCTTTTTTTTACTATAATTATGACATTGAAATAAACAACTGTAGTCTGGAGGTCAGAAACCTCTCACATTAATAATGCGTTCTTGAAAAAATGAAAGCCAAATTAAGTCCCCCTTTGTAGACCCAAATGTTTTATTATGCAGATATAGCTCCTATCCTATGTATGATAGTTTATGCACTCTCTAATAGTATTTAGCACATACTTGTATTGCAGCGTATTCATCTGCCACAGGTGTATACAATCTTCTGTCTACAACCAACCCTTACCACAACATCACAAACTTAATAGTACAGCTAGATCGCTGTCAGTGAAGGTCATTCACAACTGGATAAAATAATCACCACATACAAGTAACAATTATGACTGCATGTGTTTCCTTGCAGGTAACCATGGTTAACAGAGGAAGAACAATGATTTCAAGCACCACACTCCTTTTAAAGCTTCCAGTCTGTTATTCTACCTCAATCAGCATGACAGAGTGATCACCAGCCTTGTCCTCCCAACACACTCACCTGTGTTAAGTAGAGAATCACTGACCTGATGTCAGCTGGTCCTTTTGTGGCAGTACGGAATGTCTTTACTCATCTTCTCAACCACTTTTCATACAAATATCACTGACAAAACCCAGAATCCACAGACACATCCAGCCCCACAGACCATGCTCTCGTGGTCTGTGGGGGCTGGATGTGTCTGTGGATCATTGTCTGCACGTAATGATAATTTATACTCACTAGATCTTGTGTAAATTCCTGTTAGATAATTATTTATGCAAATCATAGCTGCAAGTGGTTCCATTAATAAAGCAAAAAGCAGAGGGCAGCCCTGTCTTGTGCCATTTTTCATTGAGAATGGTAAAGTAGCGCTGCCATTGGGTAGAATTGTTGCAGAGGTATTAAAGTACAAAGCCCCAATCCCATATATGAAGTGACCAACAAAGCCCAGAAACATGTTGTGGTGTAAGTTTGAATCAAGTCTGCTCTTCGTTATGCCAACCTATTTATAAACTAATTGGGAAAACTAATATATTTGGTCCAAACACTAATTTAAAGAGGTTCATAATAGACAGTAAAAAAGTGAACCTTGACTGGTTTGATTTGTAGGTTAGATATATTAGCCGTGCACTGATACTGTGTATCTGTAATCATCCGGCTGAGAGAGGTGGCATCTGAGAATGGGTCTTCTAATTCTTAAGGAAAGTTGCCCAACGGTCAGTTCTATACCCAGTATATATCAGCCACGGAGACCTGGCAATTATCTGCTCCTTCCGCCTATACGTACAGGCTGTGTAAACACCAAGTTTGTATCACACTACTGCAGATACACTCTATGAATGCAGCTTATATGTTACACAGTGGTCGAAGTGGAAATTTAGAAGTGGCGGTATGAGAAATGTAATGGGAATGTAAGTGAATGGAATTTGATGGTTTTACAGTGAAGGCAGTAGGAGAAGTGGCGGTATGGCATAACCCCGTATACACCCCACATCGACCACTGATGTTACAAGAATAGAAATGATGGGGCCCTATCACAAGTATTTATGAATGTAAAGAAATTACATCTATTTTTTTTTATAGGTACAAAAGTATAGCATGAATATATATGAATATATGCTTTACTGGAGATAGTAGTGTATGACAATATATGTTTTCAGAAGAATTAGAGATATTCTGTGGATTAACATTCATTTGTTGGCTATGGTAATTATGATGATTTAATTACTATTAAAGTGTTTTCTAGTTGTACTTTTAAAAGCTTTCCAGGCTAACTTGATATCTTGATTTTTTACGCTGTAAATGAGAGGATTCAATATCGGTGTAACAACAATATACAACATTGTGATTATGGAAGAAAATAAACTGGAGTCAGTGTCGGTAACCTCTATATCACTTTTACTCAATAAATTCTCGATACATTGAGTTTTAAAGTAAGTGCTTTCATTTTATTCAGCTTAGCTTCACTTGAAGAATAATAATAATAATTAAATTTACAGAGAAAATATGAAACTTGGTTTTGGCTAAAACACATATAGTCCTGAACGGATTCATTTAAACTTTTTTAAACAATGTCTTTCACATCTGTTATACAGGTAATCACACCGCTTGTATATATATTTCACTTTCCCATTATTGCTTTATACCACAGTTTTGGCCCATCAGTGGATCCTCTTAAATGGTAAATTTGCCTTGAGTAAAAAGCCAAACAGATAAATAACTCAAGCAGAGGTGTATTTTAAAAACAAATTATTCATCTCATTCCTCAATTGAATGCAGAATTTTACATGTCTCAGAATTTGACCATAAGTGTTTCTGATGAATTCCCCGCAGTTATCTCCACTAAACCGCAGAAGAAAATTATTCTCACAGTCGCTGTCCCAGCTCAAAATGTCATGAATCCCTGGAACTTCTAACCTCTACAAAAGACGATATATAGTTTGCACTATAAATAGACTAATCCTCACTTGTCTCAAAATATCTCTCAACTCGACACCTCCGTTCTGCACAAGATCTGCATCTCTCCTCCACTCTCATCACATCCTCCCATTCTCGGTTACAGGACTTTTTTCGGACTGCACCCACTTTGTGGAATTCCCTCTCTCGCACAGTAAGACTTTCCTCTAGTCTTCAAACCTTCAACCGTTCTCTGAAAACCCAGCTCTTCAGACAAGCTTATGATATTCCTCAACCACCATCTTAATCTCCCCGGATCACCCTATTATTATCATCTACACAGCTAACACAAGACAACAACCCTCTGACCAACAATGCTGTGTGACTGATTACACAGCACACTCAATACTTTGTAACCCTTGCATTCTAGCTGGTCCATTGTGCAATATGATGTAAGACATGCCCTTGTGTTTCAAACTCCCATTGTCCAATAAGATTGTAAGCCTGCGAGCAGGGTTCTCTTACCTCTCTGTCTGTATGTATTACCCAGTATTGTCTTATTAATGTTTGTTCCCAATTGTAAAGCGCTACGGAATTTGCTGGCTCTATATAAATAAATGTTGATGATGATTGATAATGATGAATGTTTGTATTAGCCAGTGATATGATTTTATCTCTGTAGAGGGTGCGCTCTTCTCTCATTGACCAAGTTACCCCACTAAAAGAACAGAAAGTTACTGCAAGAAGTCTTACAGTGGGTTAACTTCTAACCTCTGCAAAATAGTCTGTTCAATACGTAATTCAGTATGCTAGTGTACTAGTGTGCTAGTAGGCAATATATGCGCAAGTATCAACATTCTCCAATAATAAACATGCAGGATACAATTATGCTACACATAGAAGTGGTACTTTGCGAACATATTGGGAAAGGGGATGTTACCATAAAGATCTAAAGAAAAGATCCAGGAATGTGATAGGTGGATCTAGTATAAGGTAATGGCTTTCAGAATATTTTTTTAAAAATAAATAATATCTTGTATTTAATAACAGTGCATAATCTTTTAATCTGGAAAAACATTTTATCTCTTATTTCTTGCATCCAATTATGAATGCTGGAGCTTATGAAGCACACCATGTATATACCATGTATATTGTTAGTGTTTTGCTTTATTTTTTTTATATACAGAAGTTTAACATGGAAAAAAAAATGATTGTTGTGACACTACCATGCTCAAGCAGGATCTCGGGCTCACCTGGGAACCTCTGATTCAAGGGTTAATATACTCCAGTGGGGCGGATCTATTGTGGGTGCATGGAGTGCGGGGGGCTACATGGCCAGTCTCCCCATCAGGCCCTTGCTCTGCTCTCAAAAGAGCAGAGCTGAGGCCTCTTCTGACCGCGCTTCTTATTGAGGGCTGAGAGGGTGACCTGGGAGGTGAGAATGACATTGCTGGGCCCCTACCCAGAGTTTGCTATGGCGCCAGGTGATGCATTATTCTATCCCTACACCCTCCAATACCCTAATAGGACAAGCAAGGAACCCAGATTTTTTTGCAGAGCTAACACTTATAGGCTCTGCTTTAGGGAGGGGAGTCCTTTAGGAAGGGAGGGAGTCATTTGACCTCGGATGACACAATTTGATTTGATAGTTCCTTTGTCTAACAGATTGGAGAAATTTAGTTTTTATTCATCATTAATGGTGGGGGGGGGGGAGGGCTGGGACTAGAATATCTGGGAAAGGACCTATAAAAATGTCAGATTCCCCTTAGATAGGCACTAAACACTGCGGGAGATATACTGATTTTTGTGTCTGTATTTTCCCCACTCCCAGTAGACATGTTTATGACTGCCTTAGTCTTATTTCCTACCTGATTTACAGACTGAGAACAGTCTCAATAAAGTACAGAAATGTATAACCTGTAAACGTCTCCCACTGCTGGCACCAGGGCATCTTGTGGCTACACCTGATATTGATCACATGTTAATATGGATATACGGGCAATTGTGCCTCTACTACAGTAACTTTAAACCATCAGCATTTAGGTGGGATAGTCCCAATTCTAGGGGACTGTCCCAACAGTCAGTACTTTTGTCTCCACTGCCAGAATGTTGGGAAACATACATAGAACAAATATTTATTTAAAAACATTTTTTTTACATCTTTACTAGTTTCCAAAATCATATTTTGTGTCCAATTGGAATAAAAATGAAAAAAACCCGGAGTGTATGACGAGAACTTGCGGCTTGTATGTTATTGGCTGGAGTGGGGGAGAACCGTTCTGACTGGTTGTTTGTAATTTGACCCTGTGGTTAGATCACGTAGAAATAGCTTATTGTAGATATTTATCTCAATTAGGGCAGCAGTGCGCCTCTGTATATCATTGTAAATGTGATGATTTTTTTATATTGTGGTGTTTTTTTAGGAGAAAATGTATGAGTTATATGAAAAAGGAAAATTGTGGGCACAGGCAGCATGTACACTGAATGTTACATTATCACATGTTTACATGTAGGCATTAGCCTCTCTGTAACCTTCCTTAGCATTCACCACATTTAATAAATTTCTTTAGAGATTGTGAAGTTATATGATAGCAATTTGTTAAGATTGATAGCACTGTTAGCTAAAATCTGACTTATAAACAGATTTATTGTCAACCAATAATAAATGATTAAACAATTTAGGAAAGAAAACAGATATGCCCACACTTGGCCTCACACTGTATTTTCATATATACATTATATGAAAGCAAAAAGGACTACTAATTCTTGCCAGTAAAAACCTAAATAAAGGTAGTGCAATATAAATATAGGATATTGGCTCATAAGTTTATCAAATATTTAACCTCCCATCCCAACATTAACTGATAAAAATATGAGGCATATACCCCTAGGCTAGCATTTGAATCAATTTTCCCTCATCCCCAAGACCAGTGGATCCCAAATGTTCTCAGTTCGAGGCACCTTTAGGGTCTCCACAATTTTTTCAAGACACCCCTAAGTCAAAATAATTACCAAGTAGTCCCCCATTTTGCTTATCACTGGCCCTGGCTGCGGAACCTCTTTGAGATTGCTGCGGCAACCCAGTGAGCCGCGGCACACAGATTGGGAGCCACTGTCTAGACAACCTCTCTGCAAAGCAGTGGTGATCTGGTGTATGCAGCTAAACAGAGGTGTTTTCCGACAAGGTGTCTCGTGGTGCAAAAGTGCTAGACAGGCCCCTGGATTACATGACCACACACCCTTTTTGGGTAGTGTTCCAACCAGAGGTTGCAATATTTTTGGAACATTAACATTTTTTTACTTGGCTATGGAAATTATGAGGATTCAGTAAACATTAAAGTGTTTTCTAATTTTACTTAATAAACATTTCCAGGCTAATTTGATATCTTGATTTTTTAAGCTGTAAATGAGAGGATTCAATATTGGCGTGACAACAATATACAACAATGAGAAGAGTTTATCAGAATCTGGAGACAGCTTAGAAGTAGGTGTGTTGTACAAGCTAAAAATGGGCACATATAGTATGATAACCACAGTGAGATGAGAGGAACAGGTGTAGAAAGCTTTTTGTCTCCCTGTGTTGGAGTGAATCCTCAGTATGGCTTTGATAATGTAAATATACGATGTAAGTGTCAAGAAGAATGGAGTAATTCCAACATATCCAGATTCAATAAGCATGAATCGCTCAAAAACCTTTTTTTCACTACAAGAAAGTTTCATTAGAGCCAGAACATCACAGAGGAAGTGGTTAATTTCATTGGATTTGAAGCAGAAGTGTCCAGAGATTATATAAGTGTTTGGAACGGCCTCAATGGCGCTCAACACCCAACACAATCCAGCCAATGAGGCACAGACTCGCTTGCTCATGACCACAGAGTAATGGAGGGGGTTACATATTGCAACATAGCGGTCAAAGCTCATGACGGTCACGATTAAGAACTCATTACAGACAGCTGAGGTGTAAAAATACATTTGTGTCATACAGTCATTGAAAGATATTCTGTTAATCCCTGAGATATATATTCCCAATGTTTTATGGAGGGTGACGGTGGTATAGAAAATGTCCAAGGCTGACAGGTTGAACAGGAAGAAGTACATGGGAGTGTGGAGACGATGATCCAGGGTGATCAGTAAGGAAATTATTGAATTTTCACTAAGCACAGCAATGTACATCAACAGGACCAGCAGAAAGATGGGAGCCTGGAGGTCAGGACGATCCGAGATACCTTTCAATGTAAAATAACTGACTGTGGTCAGGTTCCTCTGATTCATGGCCTGAAAGAAATCAGCTACTCAGTGTGTGACAGAGAGAGAGAGAGAGAGAGAGAGAGAGAGAGAGAGAAGAGAGAGAGCGAGAGAAGAGAGAGAGCGAGAGAAGAGAGTGAGAGAGCGAGAGAAGAGAGTGAGAGAGCGAGAGAAGAGAGTGAGAGAGCGAGAGAAGAGAGTGAGAGAGCGAGAGAAGAGAGAGAGAGAGAGAGAGAGAGAGAGAGAGAGAGAGAGAGAGAGAGACCCTTTATAATGTGAATGAGGAAATTCAGAGTAATTTCACCAGTTTCATAGTCATTTTATATTCTATTTTTCAAATTTAAAGATCAGCAAATATCCTGCAGTTAAGTTATCAGAATGATTAGCACTTGTTCTAATGGTTAAAATTAAATAAAAAATGAGGATGTCTAAGGGTATAAAAATTCTGTAACGTTAATCTTTCCTATTTGTTGTTTATTTTCCTATATTTTAAATCAAGTTAGTTTGTGATTAGTCACCCAATAAATGCTGAAATTCACACACTTGAAATTGCAGAATTGTTTCCCTTGTCACTATTGCCATCCTTACAAGCCATATGTGCAGAATATGATTATTGTAGCCATATAAGTACACAACAATATTGATTGGTTCGTATGCAGCTTTCCAGAATCACAGTAATAGCTCAAATAATTGCAGACACTTAGAAATGTTGAACCTTTTTGAAATGTCTCCTTCGGGTGCCGTTGTTCATGAGGAATCTCCTGTTTGTCGGGTTCGTAATAAGGAAGAATTATAGTTGGACCATACCAAGTGTCTGAGGTTTGGAGAGTGAGGCAGGAATTATTTTAATCTTGAATTGCTGGAAACAATTTAGATATAGAATATTATTTATATAGATATAATGTTATATAGCGGCTTACCATTACACACATGTATTATATACCTGCTAGGCAAAGTTCACAGAACATGAAGAGAGGTAAAATCCCTGTACAAGTGTAGTTCAAAAGTGGGGCACATGGACATAACGGTCTTGAAAACAATTACAATAGGCGCACTGACACCATAGTGTGAACACCTAATAAATCAGTTAGTAGAGTGATATTGTGGGTGTATAATGTTCTATATACACAATGCATCATTTTAATCACCCAACGAGTTTGATTAGTTTGGACCACGTGACTGTAAGAAGGTGGCCCGTGTTATAAATACTACAAGCATCAATAGACAGCAGTGGTCTGGGTATTCTACAAGAGGGGGTCTGTTCATTTTGGCTATACCCTTCAGTAGTCTGTCCTCCTACAAACCAAGTACATTTGGAACCCAAATCTATTCTAAAATATGTATCCAAGGAAATAAAAAAATAGAAAATATTCACAAAGATGGCACTTGAGAAAGCTTCCCAATTGCACATAGTAATCAAATACTACCAAATGTTGAGCTTCATTTCAGCAGTGTACATTAAAAGTTAAGACAAAACGGCGACCTCCAAAGAAGAATAGTTAATCCAAGCAACAAGTATAAAAGAATCAGATCAGGGGGGGCTTCCAACAGCTTCACCTAAAACTGCTTCTTCAAAGAATGTCACCTCGGTCTTAAAGCCCCATAGTTCCAGTACCTTCTAATTGCCAATTTTTTTTAAAATACATATTAAATAAAATACATTTAAAGAAAATATACAACATGAAAAAATAATGTCATTATAATTTTACGTATAAAATATATATACTAATTAAAAAACACTGCTTTAAAAATAGTATGTGATCTTACTAATGATTTTTAATATAATACTCCGTTTGGTAGAGTCAATTTAATAATTAATAATAATTAACAGTTTAATAATACATTTAATAATACATTCATATACGGTAGTTAGTTATATTTATCATATGTGTTTTTATTCTAGTCTTTTATTGGAATATATGATATTTATAGCTATCTCAGTTATATATTTGAAATTAACTGTTACTCTGTGAAACAGAATTAATATGATGCCACTATTAGTTCACTCATATTATCCATTTGCAATAACGCTTCAGTCTGTAAATAAAATATCCGTGTTTTATTGTAATATATCTTTCTCAGTAGAAGTAACACAATGGCACAATTATAATGTAAGGATTTTAACACTCTGTTTTCATTTTTACATTACTTTGTTGTACAAACTACAATCAGCATAAAAGTTTCTTAATTGATTTTGTAAACTGTTTAATGAATGTGTTACATTATAAAAACTAAATTATATTTGTTTTCTGCTCTTTTCATGCAAATTAATCTTTGCTGTCACAGTGCGGAACAAGTATTAAAATCACTGGCAATCTATGGTTGTCAAATAAGATCACATGCTAATTTTGATACAGTATTTTCTACTATTAAACATATGTATAAAGTATAACGTTAGTAAATTGAATGTTATATTATATAACTCAAAATATAACATAAAATATATATAAATATGTTTTTTAAATTAGGTAAATGTACCACTAATTAGGAGGTGTTATAAATCGGGTGCCTAAAGACCAAGGTGCAATCCTTGAAGAATCTGTTAGAGGTGAAACTGTCGGAAGCACGTCCCAATTCTGTCGGAAGTCTGTTCCAAATCTGTTGGAAGTCTACTTATCTACTTATTACTATGTCCAATTAGGAAGCTTAAAATGTTTTTACGCTATATATTTTTTGTTCTCCTTCTGTCAAATTTTTTACTTCTACATACTGAGCTAAGTTGGGAGAATCTTATAGACAACGGGCAGCACAATTGGAGAATGAGGAGCACACACTGAATGCTTGATAAATGTGTGTTCATGGAGCCATTAATGTTCCTGATACATGCTTATAACATTTTTTGCAATCATGCGCTATATGTTGATTAAGTACTACTGGATGCTTCTTTTTATTACTGTCTGGAATTAGGATTTGCATTATATCTATTTTTGAATATTAATTACCTTACTATTCAGTACATACTGTGGTTCCAATGAAGGACTGATGTATTTATAATTGAAATTTCATTCTCCCTTTTTGTGTTTGGAGAGTTTAAGTTGTTTTGATGTTGTTTTAGAAATAAAAAAGTAAAGCCAGGTTAAGCAATGAGAGCGTTCAAGTCTAGCTGAAATATAGTAATAATATATAATATTTTGTAATCTTTTGTACTAAGCCAGGGGCTCATTACAAACCAACAATTTTATGGGAATCAGCTTTGCAAACTGTGGGCCTGAATTACGACTCGCTAAAAAACTGAAGTGCAAATTCCTCTTTGATAGTTCCTTTTGATAAATATTTCTTTTTTGTAATGGCATTTGTGAAAAGCGAATAAAAAAACGTTCACCTTGATGTGCCACTCACTAATTGCTATACTATTTTCTACTGATCAATATTTTGGAGAATGAATGCAACAAAAATGAAAATGGTGGCTTGCCCAAAATATTAATAAAATATAATTATTAATTAGATTATTGGTTGATTGTTGAAAATTAGAGGTTAAAAACACTGTTATGAAACCTTTTCCTATATATATTTCCTTATACTTTCTCGGGGATGTGCCTTTACGCAAATAAATAGCACCACCAATTGCAGGATCGGGACCAAGATGTGAATGCGTAAAAACATGACTTCCACGACCTGGGGAATTTTTAATTAGTGAAAATGATTTATTGTGACACTAATATTTTCCATTCTACTCATTCACAGATGCTGCAGACGAGAAAATCTCTTCTTCCAACGAAAGGAAAGGTGACCCAGCAGATCCTACATGAGTATTTTGAGTTGCTTATAAAAACATGTCATAGTTTTTTTTAAAAAGTGAAAAAAGATTTTATTTTTTGTTCAAATCTCACTTTTGTTTAATTTTCCATACATTGTATGGTTTAATTGAATTGAAGTAAATGTATTATTATCAAAGAATGTGCTATTAGTAATGCAGTGACAGTATGCTATACGTTTACCTAATAAGGTGTTAATAGCGAAAGTAAAAATGTTATCATTGGTTACAAATGGAGCATAGCAAAATTGTCAATACATAGACAATCAATGCTTACATAATAAAGTAGTAATAATCAGGTACCAAATAAACTCAAACAGATCCTAATGGGGATGTGGAAGGACACCAGAAATATACAATGTGCATGTAACATGACTGTATTCATGGAGCATATGATGTAAGAGTACATTCTTAATTGTCGGCAGTGTTAATTCAGAGACATGCACTCTCCATTCGCAAACAAGCGTTACGAGCCCCTGTACATTCAGGGTTAATTTAGGTAAGTCTATCTGACGTACGCCTGATGTAAACCTGGCACATATGTTACCGGTGCAGAACTGGATGCATCTTGCGATGCGTATGCCCCAGCATGTGATTGTAAATAAGCTTTTTTTACGTGTAGCTTTTATTACCGTAAATTTTAAGTCATATGAGTCCAACTCAGCATCAGGCCCACAGTGAGAGTAACCAGAGAGGTTTAGTAAGTGAGTAACGAGAGTCACCACTTCTCACACTGATTAAACTACGATGAGCGTAACTTACCAGGAGGCAACAATGAATCTTCTTGAAGAGGATGTGACTGTCTGTGGAGGCCGGGATCCCGCACTGGAAACCCCAAGTCCTCCAAAATTTCCTCAAAACTGTAAAAGAAACACTATGTTACTGAAGATCTAGGATTGACTTTTGGCTGTTGTGGCAGAGACAAGTCCTACAATGCACCGGTGAACTCTTAATTCCAGTGTGAGATTAATAATATTAGTGGATATAAAGGTCTAGAATTGTCTTCCAGCTGTTGATATAGAAACACATTATTTAAAAGGTGTGATGAGTATAGGCCTGTCCTAAAAATGCACAGGGAACCCTAATTTCCATTTTAAGATTAATCATAGTAATGAGCTTGGTGTACTTGTTGGTCTTCATTTGCTAATATCACATAAATCTGCATGTGCTGGGTAATATTTATATGTTGTCTCTGCAGCAATATAATATTGTGATGACTTTATCTTACATATTGTGGAGAGTTTTGGGAAAATGTCTGCAGAGACCATCAGTTTAATTCATCTGTGGCTTTTTTTTTTACTATAATTATGACATTGAAATAAACAACTGTAGTCTGGAGGTCAGAAACCTCTCACATTAATAATGCGTTCTTGAAAAAATAAAAGCCAAATGAAGTCCCCCTTTGTAGACCCGAATGTTTTATTATGCAGATATAGCTCCTATCCTATGTATGATAGTTTATGCACTCTCTAATAGTATTTAGCACATACTTGTATTGCAGCGTATTCATCTGAGACAGGTGTATACAATCTTCTGTCTACAACCAACCTTACCACAACATCACAAACTTAATAGTACAGCTAGATTGCTGTCAGTGAAGGTCATTCACAACTGGATAAAATAATCACCACATACAAGTAACAATTATGACTGCATGTGTTTCCTTGCAGGTAACCATGGTTAACAGAGGAAGAACAATGATTTCAAGCACCACCCTCCTTTTAAAGCTTCCAGTCTGTTATTCTAACTCAATCAGCATGACAGAGTGATCACCAGCCTTGTCCTCCCAACACACTCAACTGTGTTAAGGAGAGAATCACTGACCTGATGTCAGCTGGTCCTTTTGTGGCAGGGCTGAAATGCAGTGTAATGTTGTTTTTGGAATAAAGTTCATTGTCATGGCAATCTCTGACTATTTTTACAATTTGAGAGCTCCCCATAAAAACCTAGTTCTTTAAAAAGTGAAGACAAGAGATGTTTTCTATAGTTGAAACACAGAACCTACTGAGGAAGTCAGAGATTGAGTTAGTACATGTTGGAACCTATCTACACCCCTAACAGTTTGATTTATTAATTGATTATTATATTCATTTATTGTTTAATTCTCTATTCCATATTCTCTATTTTTATCACTGTATATTGTAAATTGTATTTTATGTTCCCTTTTTTATTCATTTTTTTTATCAGTTTATTTCTTTCTTTCTTTTTTACCTTCTGTATCTTTTGTTACTATTTTAATTTTTTTTATATATTCCTTTCTTTTTTATATTTTTTCCTATTTTTTTCCAACATTTCTTTCGTATTTAATCTCACTTTGTATTTTTTTTTTTGTATTATGTATATTTTCATATTTTATCTATCTATCTATCTATCTATCTATCTATCTATCTATCTATCTCTCACCTCCATCATATTCTCAGCTCCCCCTATTTAAATTCTAACAACCACTTAACATAACTAATGTCTTTACTCATCTTCTCAACCACTTTTCATACACATATCAATGACAAAACCCAGAATCCACAGACACATCCAGCCCCACAGACCACGAGAGCATGGTCTGCACGTAATGATAATTTATACTCACTAGATCTTGTGTAAATTCCTGATTCCTATATCATTATTTATGCAAATCGTAGCGGCAAGTGGTTCCAATATTAAAGCAAAAAGCAGAGGCCCAGCCCTGCCTTGTGCCATTTTTCATTGAGAATGGTAAAGAAGCACTGCCATTGGGTAGAATTGTTGCAGAGGTATTAAAGTACAAAGCCCCAATCCCATATATGAAGTGACCAACAAAGCCCAGAAACATAAAACACCAAGAAGTCCTATGAAATGTTTTCTGGGCTCCCAGGGACAGCACCAGAGGGGACGAAACATTTTTGTTTGCCGTATAAGTTATATTAATAGTTCTCTTTATATTATCTGCCACTTGACAGCCAGGAATATATTTGGTCTGGGTGGACGAAATACGGAATAATATAGACAATCTATTAGCAAAGATCCTTGAAAATATTTTAGGATCAACATTATGGAGATGGAGAGAAAGTGGCCTTGTGCATAACGTAGGTTTACATTCTTGCTTAGCAATGACTATAACATCCACTATGGTGGCGTCCTCCACAATATTTCCCCCTATAGAATATTATTGAATATAGATGAGGCATTAATGTGGAGGTAAACCTTGTGTAATATAATGCCTGGGGCTGCTGTGTTTTTAATTAATTTCATCGTTTCTATAATTTTATCTGGATATATAAATATTTTTAATGAGGAATTCTGAGAACTTGTAGGTTGCATTGTGTAGGAAATATAGAATTTTTACTTTTTTGCTGGTATTTACGAGGTTTAGATATCAGATTGTGTAAATGTTGTATGCACGTGATATGCCTCAAATTGCTAAACTCAGCACCTGCAGGACAATCAGGACTGTTGTGGTGTAAGCTTTAATCAAGTCTACTCTTCGTTATACAAACCTATTTATAAACTATTGGGAAAACAAATGTATTTGGTCCAAACACCAATTTAAAGAGGTTCATAATAGACAGTAAAAAAGTGAACCTTGACTGGTTTGATTTGTAGGTTAGATATATTAGCCGTGCACTGATACTGTGTATCTGTAATCATCCGGCTGAGAGAGGTGGCATCTGAGAATGGGTCTTCTAATTCTTAAGGAAAGTTGCCCAATGGTCATTTCTATATCCAGCATATATCAGCCACGGAGACCTGGCAATTATCTGCTCCTTCCGCCTATACGTACAGGCTGTGTAAACACCAAGTTTGTATCACACTACTGCAGATACACTCTATGAATGCAGCTTATATGTTACACAGTGGTCGAAATGGAAATTTAGAAGTGTCGGTATGAGAAATGTAATGGGAATGTAAGTGAACGGAATTTGATGGTTTTACAATGAAGGCAGTGGGAGAAGTGGCGGTATGGCAAAACCGTATATACCCCCTGTGACAGGATGGACCGCCTATGCCACCCTGTCTGTTGTTGCTGGGAACCGGCTGGTCTTACTTTGCCACCATTCCCTTTCGTTATTACGAATTCGCCCCTCCTGCCACAGTGGGAGGGGCCTACTGCCACCACTGAGCTCCTTCTATGGCACTCAGAACCACGTTCCTTCTGTGTAACTAACACTGCTAGCGTGCCTCATTGCTGATGTACCTGGGCCATTAACGCAGGACCTCTTACTATGGATCCGGGTTGCTGTGAATGGATCCCCCGTGGCCTATCACATGGACCAGGGCTGCATGGATAGCAGGCAGAGTGTTGGTTAGGACCCAAGCTATTCCAGTGAATAGCTTGGGTCCAAACTGCAGAGACAGCCGGAAAACGGATTAGATTTTAGGGTCTAGTCTGTAGTTCACAGGAAAACAGCAATATTGAAGATGTTTCCAAGCAGGTCTTTGAAGCAAGATGGTTTATTTGCTCACACACACTGGTGGAAGGTACCAGTGTGACCAGGTCAGATGACAATTCAGAAGAACACTTACATGCTGACACAGCTCATCTTTTATACAGTTCAGAAATAGTCTATTTTTAGAAACAGGATATGCTCTATTGACACAAACATGAATTTACATGCATTTCAAGGCTAACAAAAATTACACTTATCTATGAAATTCACTTTGGCAAAAGGCCACACAGTAACGACCCCTGCTGGGCCATTGGCCAGAGCAGGCATCTGACACTTCACCTCAAAACTTCGTTAGCACTTTCTGCTATCAGACTCCCTTCCACATATGCCTAATTGGAGGTTTCCACTAGCAACCTTACAAATCCTAAACAATGACACTTCCATACTAAATACATCCCAATACACACAAGACCTCCATCCACAAAGGCCTATTGTATCAGATATATACTTCAGAAATATGCATATCCTATAGCACGTTTAAACAGGAAAAAACAGTTTCTACCCTGGTCTCAGAACTAACGATCTCCTATCTCAGAATATATACAATACAAGAAAATAAGTGCCTATGCAATTATATAAATATGCGCCCTGCACTAT
Source organism: Mixophyes fleayi (assembly GCF_038048845.1). Lineage (NCBI taxonomy): Eukaryota > Metazoa > Chordata > Amphibia > Anura > Limnodynastidae > Mixophyes > Mixophyes fleayi. The sequence continues at coordinate 11,259,386 of NC_134410.1, forward strand.
TTCCTTGAAATAAATATTTACCAAAAGTTATTAATAGTGATCCAGTCACACACCCACATCGACCACTGATGTTACAAGAATAGAAATGATGGCGCCCTATCAAGTATTTAATGAATGTAAAAAATTACATCTATTTTTTATTTATTTTTATTTTTGAGAAGGTCAATAATGAGCATCAGTCCAAGACAAAATCTGTTACAATCAGGTTATGCATGTTCAGGGACTAATACAATCATTGTATATCATAATAAAAAGAGTTTTGATATTGACCAAGTTTTAACTATAAGAATAGAAGAAAGAAGAGACAGAAAAGAGAGGATAGTCAGAGAAAAGTGGGCAAGATAGATTAGGAGGCGGTGTGGCAGGCCGCCAAAAGAAGAAAAGAAAAAGAAAGCAAAGCAAGAGGTAGAAGAGAAGTGGGGGGGGGGAGGCAGGGAGGGCGGGGGTACATCTATTTTTTTATAGGTACAAAAGTATAGCATGAATATATATGAATATATGCTTTACTGGAGATAGTAGTGTATGCCAATATATATTTTCAGAAGAATTAGAGATATTTTGTGGATTAACATTCATTTGTTGGCTATGGTAATTATGATGATTTAATTACCATTAAAGTGTTTTCTAGTTGTACTTTTAAAAGCTTTCCAGGCTAACTTGATATCTTGATTTTTTAAGCTGTAAATGAGAGAATTCAATATCGGTGTAACAACAATATACAACATTGTGATTATGAAAGAAAATAAACTGGAGTCAGTGTCGGTAACCTCTATATCACTTTTACTCAATAAATTCTCGATACCTTGAGTTTTAAAGTAAGTGCTTTTGTTTTCTTCAGCTTAGCTACACTTAAAGAATAATATTATTATTATTATTATTATTATTATTATTATTAAATCCTAAACGGATTAATTGAAACTTTTTTTTAACAATGTCTTTCACATTTGTTTATACAGGTAATCACACCGCTTGTATATCAAATTCACTTTCCCATTATTGCTTTATACCACAGTTTTGGCCTATTATCATCATCATTTATTTATATAGTGCCACCTATTCCGCAGCGCTGTACAGAGAACTCACTCACATCAGTCCCTGCCCCATTGGAGCTTACAGTCTAAATTCCCTAACACACACACACACACACAGACAGACTAGGGTCAATTTCTTAGCAGCCAATTAACCTACCAGTATGTTTTTGGAGTGTGGGAGGAAACCGGAGCACCCGGAGGAAACCCACGCAACCACGGGGAGAACATACAAACTTCACACAGATAAGACCATGGTTGGGAATTGAACTCATGACCCCAGTGCTGTAATGGAGAATTGCTAACCACTATACCACCGTGCTGCCCCATCAGTGAATCCTCTTAAATGGTAAAAATGCCTGGATTAAAAAGGCAAACAGATAAATAACTCAAGCAGAGGTGCAATTTAAAAACTGAATATTCGTCTCATTCCTCAATTGATTGCAGAATTTTACATGTCTCAGAATTTGACCATAAGTTTTTGTGTTGAATTCCCCGCACTTATCACCACTAAATCGCAGAAAAAAATATTCTCACAGTCGCTTTCCCAGCTCAAAATGTCTGAATCCCTGGAGCGTCTAACCTCTATAAAAGACGATATATAGTCTGCACTATAAATAGACTAATCCTCAATGTTTGTATTAGCCGGTGATATGATTTTATCTCTGTAGAGGGTGCGCTCTTCTCTCATTGACCAAGTTACCCCACTAAAAGACCACAATGTTACTGCAAGAAGTATTTCAGTGGGTTAACTTCTAACCTCTGCAAAATAGCCTGTTCAATACGTAATTCAATGTGCTAGTAGGCAATATCTGCGCAAGTATCAACATTCTCCAATAATAAACATGCAGGATACAATTATATTACACATAGGAGTGGTACTTTGCGAACTAATTGGGAAAGGGGGATGTTTCCATAAAGATCTATAGAAAAGATAATGTAATGACTTCAGAATATTTTTTTTAAATAAATAATATCTTGTATTTAATAACAGTGCATAATCTTTTAATCTGGGAAAACATTTTATCTTTATTTCTTGCATCCAATTATGATATGCTTATGAAGCATTCCATGTATATTGTTAATGTTTTAGTTTATTTTCTTTATATACAGAAGTTTTAACATGGAAAAAAAACATTATTCTTGTGACACTACCATGCTCAGGCAGGATCTCAGGCTCACCTGGGGTTAATATACTCTAGCGTGGCAGATTTATTGTGGGTGCATGGAATGCGGGGGCTACATGGCCAGTCTCCCCATCAGGCCCTCGCTCTGCTCTCAAAAGAGCAGAGCTGAGGCCTCTTCTGACCGCGCTCCCTATTGAGGGCTGAGAGGGTGACCTGGGAGGTGAGAATGACATTGCTGGGCCCCTACCCAGAGTTTGCTATGGCGCCAGGTGATGCATTATTCTATCCCTGCACCGACCAATACCCTAATAGGACAAACCAGGAACCCAGATTTTCCTGCACAGCTAACACTTATAGACTCTGCCTTAGGGAGGGGAGTCCTTTAGGAAGGGAGGGAGTCATATGACCTCGAATGATACAATTTGATTTGATAATTCCTTTGTCTAACTGGTTGGAAAATCTAGTTTTTATTCATCATTAATGGCGGCATGGGGGGGGGGGAGGGTCTGGTGCTTGAATATCCTGGAGATGACCTATATAATGTCAGTTTCCCCTTTAATAGGCACTAAATACTGCGGGAGATATACTGATTTTTGGGTCTGTATTTTCCCTACTCCCAGTAGATATGTTTATGACTCCCTTAGTCTTATTTCCTACCTGATTTACAGAGTGAGAACAGTGTCGATTAAGTACAGAAATGTATAACCTGTAAACGTCTCCCACTGCTGGCACCAGGACATCTTGTGGCTACACCTGATATTGATCATATATTAATATTTATACATGGGCAGTTGTGCCTCTACTACACTAACTTTAAACTGTCCTGATTTACGCAGGATAGTCCCAATTCTAGGGGACTGTCCCACCCGTCAAGTCTTTTATCTCCACTGCCAGAATGTTGGAAAACATACATAGATCAATTTTTGATTTAAAAAAAAAAAATATTTTACCTCTCTACTAGTTTTGAAAATATTATTTTGTTTCCAATTGAAATAAAAATAAAAAATCCTCAGCATATGACGAGAACTTGCGGCTTGTATGTTATTGACTGGAGCGTGGGAAAACCGTTCTGACTGGTTGTTTGTAATTTGACCCTGAGGTTAGATCACGTAGAAATATCTTATTGTAGATATTTATCTCAATTAGGGCAGCAGTGCACCGCTGTATATCATTGCAAATGTGGTGATATTGTGTTTCTTTTTGAAGAAATTGTATCAGTTATATGAAAAAGTATAATTGTAGGCCCAGGCAGCATGTACACTGAATGTTACAATATCACATGTTTACATTTAAGTATAGTCTAGTCTCTCTGTAACCTTCCTTAAATTTACCATTCACCACAAGAGCTAAACTGACAGTTATTGAACATTTAATTCATTTATTTAGACATTATGAAGTTATATGACAGTACTTTAGTACGATCGATAGCACTGTTAGCTAAATTCTGGCTTATAAAAACGATTTATTGTCAGCCAATAATAATAAATGATTATACAAATTAGAAAAGAAAACAGATATCCCCGCACTTGGCCTCTCACACTGTATTTTCAAGGGGACCCGCTTTATGTCAATATAAATACATTATATGAAAGCAAAATGAAACTACTAATTCTTGCCAATAAAAAACAAAATAAAGGTAGCACAATATAAATATGGGATATTGACTCATAGGTTTATCAAATATTTAAACTCACACCCACAATTTTACTGATAAACAATATGAGCATATACCCCTAGCTAGCATTGAATCACTTTTCGCTCATCCCCTTGATCAGTGGATCCAAACTTTCTCAGTTCGAGGCACCCTTAGGGTCTCCACAATTTTTTTAAAGGCACCCCTAAGCCAAAAATAATTAAAAGGTAGTACCCCATCTTGCTTACTCCACCAGCCCTGGCCACATGCACCCCTGTGAGATCACTGTGGAAAACCCAGTGGGCCGCGGCTACACAGTTTGGGAACCACTGCCCTAGACAAACCTCTCTACAAAGCAGTGGTGAACTGGTGTATGCAGCTAAACAGAGGTGTTTTCAGGCAAGGTGTCTCGTGGTGCAGCCTGACGCTTCAGAAGTGCTAGACAGGCCCCTGGATTACGTGAACCACACATTTTTTTTTGGTAGTGTTCCAACCAGAGGTTGCAATATTGTTGGGACATTAACATTTATCTCTTTAGCTATGGAAATGTATGAGGATTCAGTAAACATTAAAGTGTTTTCTAATTTTACTTAGTAAACATTTCCAGGCTAATTTGACATCTTGATTTTTTAAGCTGTAAATGAGAGGATTCAATATTGGCGTGACAACAATATACAACAATGAGAAGAGTTTATCAGAATCTAGTGACAGCTTAGAAGTAGGTGTGTTGTACAAGCTAAAAACTGTCACAA